>NC_071112.1:28070000-28087500 GCF_024256425.1 Clarias gariepinus
CGAGATAAAAAAGGAGAAAGAATAACTGAAAGAGGGAAAAATAAAAGGATAAAGAGATGCCAGATGAGAGAGGGAAAAAAACTAAAGACAATTTACAAAAGTAGGAAGAGGAAAAACCATAAAGAGGGAAATAGACTGAGGAAGGAAGGTTGCAGAAACTGGAAGAAGAGAGGAAAAAAAAAGAAGGATGGTTGAGGAAAAAAAACAAAATAAACAGAAGAAGGGAAAGATTTGGAAGTGAGAGATGCTGAGGGAAGAGGAAAGAGGGAACGCAGATCGCTTATCTGATAAAAACGAGAGTAAAATGTGAGAGTAGAAAGAGAGCGGATGTGAAAAAGCAAATGGTGATGAAAAGAGAGAGAAACACTGGATGTGCTCTATCTCTCTCCTACACAGACACACACACAAAGTAAGTGTCTCTCGCTCAATCGTGAACTTGCTGTAGCTCTAATCACATCTCACACCGTCAACAATTATCAGCACCGAGGGAACAAAAGTAGGGCACAGGGAGCTGGGGGGAGAGTGAGAGAGAGAGAGGGAGAGAGAGAGGGGGACAGAGAGAGAGAGAGAGAGAGAGAGAAAAAAAGAAAAAGAGAGAGGGAAAGAGATATGGGGCAAAACAACAAACCAAAGGGAGTGAGAAATGAAGAGAGAAAGAGAGAGAGATGTCCGTCGATAATGACAGATTACTGTAATTCAGACTGTCAGGATCATCGACCTGCACATCTCACGCCAATCAATAACACACACATACACACATACACGTACATGGGTGAGATTGCTGCTAGTGATGTCTCAAGCTGGGCCAAACAATCTCTGTAGCTCAGAAAACACACCAGAGAATCTCTATGTCTGTCTGTTACTCCATGTATCTGTCTGCTTCCCTTTATTTGTCTGTCTGTCTGCTGTCCTGTCTGTCTCTCTGTATGCTGAGAGAGAGAGAGAGAGAGAGAGGGGGAGAGAGAGCCTGTCTGTCTGTTTCCCTGTGTCTTTCTGTCTATATACTATACAGAACACGCACACACACACACACTCACATACATGCGCACACGCATGCACTTTCTCCATCAGTACTGGACCCCAGTATAGTACTGGGACAGATGGATAGAGACAGAGACAGTTAGACAGAAAGAGACAGAAAAAAGTGGAGTAAATTGTCAGGGTGATTTGTGAGCGAGTGATCAGAGCGATTCCATCACCTGAGACGAGAGAGAGAGAACGAGTGCAACAGCACAACAAAAACGTCAATAATTATCGAACGGCTCGCTTGTCTACCTGCTCCGTGTGTGTGTGTGTGTGTGTGTGTGTGTGTGTGTGTGTGTGTGTGCGTGTGTGTGCGTGCGCGCGTGTATGTGTTCCAGAGTCAATTGCCACATAAACTTACACACACACACCTATACACACACACAAAAAACTGAACGAGCAGGTCAGTGTGACATTAGAGGACAACAGAAAGAGAGGGAGAGAATATACTGATTAAACCTGCGTACACACACACACACACACACACACACACACACAGCACATTCTTATATATATACGTGTGGAGACGGGTAGCTGAACCCAACGAGGTGTGTGAGGAGAGGTAGCTGAACCTGACGGAGTGTGTGAGGAGGGGTAGCTGAACCCGACGGAGTGTGTGAGGAGGGGTAGCTGAAGCTGACGGAGTGTGTTAGAAGAGGTAGCTGAACCTGACGGAGTGTGTTAGAAGAGGTAGCTGAACCTGACGGAGTGTGTGAGGAGGAGTAGCTGAACCTGACGGAGTGTGTGAGGAAAGGTAGCTGAACCTGACGGAGTGTATGAGGAGAGGTAGCTGAACTCGACGGAATGTGTGAGGAGGGGTAGCTGAACCTGACGGAGTGTGTGAGGAGAGGTAGCTGAACCTGACGGAGTGTGTGAGGAGAGGTAGCTGAACCTGACGGAGTGTGTGAGGAGAGGTAGCTGAACCTGACGGAGTGTGTGAGGAGGGGTAGCTGAACCCGACGGAGTGTGTGAGAAGGGGTAGCTGAAGCTGACGGAGTGTGTGAGGAGAGGTAGCTGAACCTGACGGAGTGTGTGAGAAGGGGTAGCTGGACCTGACGGAGTGTGTGAGGAGGAGTAGCTGAACCTGACGGAGTGTGTGAGGAAAGGTAGCTAAACCTGACGGACTGTGTGAGGAGAGGTAGCTGAACTTGACGGAGTGTGTGAGGAGGGGTAGCTGAACCTGACGGAGTGTGTGAGGAGGGGTAGCTGAACCTGACGGAGTGTGTTAGAAGAGGTAGCTGAACCTACGGAGTGTGTGAGGAGAGGTAGCTGAACCTGACGGAGTGTGTGAGGAGGGGTAGCTGAACCTGACGGAGTGTGTTAGAAGAGGTAGCTGAACCTGACGGAGTGTGTGAGGAGAGGTAGCTGAACCTGGCGGAGTGTGTGAGGAGAGGTAGCTGAACCTGACGGAGTGTGTGAGGAGGGGTAGCTGAACCTGACGGAGTGTGTGAGAAGAGGTAGCTGAACCTGACGGAGTGTGTGAGGAGGGGTAGCTGAATGGTGAAAGGATACAAGTTCTGGTAGAGGGCAATGAGGGATTTCAGAGCACGGCTGGCGTTGATGGCCGTCGCTCGCACCATTGTGGGTAAAATCTTACTATCCACTATAGCGCCATCAAACAGCGGCCCAAAGAACGGCACCTAAGGAGGAGAGAGAGAATCAGCATGGACACACTTTATACCTCACACTCACCATGATGCGAGACTAAACTGTAGTCCCGTCTCCTCGCTGTTTGAATAAGGTGAAGCCTTGAACCCTCAATGTGAGATTACCCCGAAACCCCGCCTCCTCACTGTGATACCAAACCTAAGCTGTCACATCACTACAGTATAATACTAAACTAAAGCCACAGCTCCTTATTGTGAGACCAAAACAAAGCCCTGCCTCTCCTCTGAGACTAAACCGAAGCCCCTCTTCCTTACTGAGACTAAGTGAAGCCTGCTTTTTTAAGACTAAATCAAAACCCTGCCTCTCACTGTGAGATAAAACCAAGCCTAAGCTTCCTCTTTAGATTAAGACTAATCTTCACTAAGACTAACCTTAAGCTCCACCTGCTTACTTTAAGACTAACCCGAAGTCCCTCTTACTTACTGTGAGACTAACCCGAAACCTCTCCCCTCACTGTGAGACTAACCTGAAGCTCCGCCTCCTTACTGGAAGACCAAATTTATGCCCTGCCTCACCTCCGTGAGACTAAACCGAAGCCCTGTCTTCTCACACTAAGACAAAACTGAAGCCCCACCTCTCCTCTGTGAGACTAAACCGAAGCCATGCCTCCTTACTGTAAGACTAAACTAAAGTCCCACATTCTCAGCGTAAAATAAAACTGAAGCCTCTTGCTCCTGGTCCGTTTGTTGCTGAAATCTGATTCTCAGAGTCCGTCCCAGCTGATTGGATTAATGGATCACAGATCCGATTCCACTCGGCTCCACCACACAGAGCGCTCACTGGACGGCCTCGTCCCAAACCCCCCCACATCCCCTCTGCCGAGTGCTCTTAGTTCACCAACACCCTAGTTTTTTTCTTTTTCTACATTCATTCTTACTTTGTAATGTAAAGTCATTCTTTATTTCTGTCTCTCCTCGTGTTGTCCTTATTTTCTTATCACACGTGTAAGATAGGTGTGTGTGTGTGTGTGTGTGTGTACGTGTATGAGAGACATGCCTCTGGTTTCTTGATGATCTGGATGCTGTACATGTGGTTCTTCATGGGGTAGATGATGATGAGGACGTCTCCAAACTCAGTTGGGATTATTCCCCTCCTGTAGTCCCGAGTGTGTTCCGACCACACGATGTGAACCTCATCGTTCCCCAAGTGCCTCAACTGGGTGTGTGTGTGTGTCAGAGAGAGAGAGAGAGAGAGATATTAAATCAGCCATACAAAAAACCCCAAACACATTAAACATTCACAATTTAAGCAATGAACTAAGGATCTCCTGTTGCTATGACAACATAACTTTAAATTTAACTATATATTTAATAATCACGCTGCTAACAAACAATAAAACTGTTCTTTCTAAAAAACTAACAGAAGCAAACAAGAACGTAACGAGCCAGTAGTGTTCAAATGAATATTTATAATGTAATATTTTAGTGGGCGTGTCTTTATTAACATCAGTGTAATGCACTGAATCATTATTGTAATAACAGAGGCGCATCTCTGGATGAAAATTCTCCTCCTGTGTGCGGTTCTAGTCCTGCGTAAGTGACAATAAATAAATATTATTACGTTACACATGCTCTCCTTCCATTTTGACGTGGATAATGCGGCGCATTAGGAACGCTAGTTCACATGAATAAATGCGGCGAGGTTATGAAACTCTCAGACCTGGAGCGAAATGGCAGTGCGACAGCACGGAAAGAAGAATAAATCCTGACCCCGAGCGGATGAATGAGCGTGGATCGGTGATGGCGGCTCGGCCGACACGCTTTAGCGTCTGTTTAACGTGGTTTAGCGTCACTGCTGGCCCATCTCGCTCGGGATAAAGTTCCCAGAAGCCCTCGCAAATCCAATTTGGAGCTGAAAAGTCATGCGGGGCCGAGCGGCGAGGGGACAGGAGCAATCTAATTTGGAAGCACAATGGCCATGTGTGGCTCCCCCTTTAGGCCGTTTGTACACACACGCACACACAAATTACAGCGATGAATTACAGCAAGTACAAGCCATGTTACCGGGCACTGCCTCTGCCATTTTGTCTTAGGGTGGTGTGTGTGTATGTGTGTGTGTGTGTGTGTGTGTGTGTGTGTGTGTGTGTGGTTATTGGACACTAAGAGCAGCCTGGACACTCTTCCCTTTCCATCATCTTTCATGGACATTTTAAGAAATGGCTTGTTTTGTTTGGCACAACCTCTCTCTCTTTCACACACACACACACACACACACACACACACACACACACACACACACGACCATTAAACTAAAAGATTAATGGCAGATTTATTGCGCAGTATTTCACTGCAGTTTTATACATACAGCTGTCTTAACACATTATTACCAACCTGTTAATTATCAGTTAAATCCAACGTAATAACATTTATGGATACGAGAAGACACGATTACGAAATGAAAACATCCATGATTACAGTCACTGTGTTATATATTACATTTACATTTGCACTATCAGCCATAACGTTAAACCCACTGCCAGGCGAAGTGAACAGTTATCTCATTACAGTGGCATCTCTCAGGGGGTGGGGTTTATTATATAGACCAAACTGTGCTGTCTACACACAACCTCTGGGTCTGAGAGAAAGGTATCAGGACACACTGCACGTCACAGATAATAGGGCTGCGTAGATGCAGTCTAAATAGCCTCCTTTGCAACTGCAGTGCTGCAGGTCATTGGGATGCTTCTTGTGCACCAACATTACCACCTGGATGAGGGTGGAACTATCAAGGACTGAACACGTTTACATTGGAATTCAGTTCCACTGCCCCTATTATCTTTGGTGCCAAGCCACACTGGAGCAACTATGTGGAGGACTCGTCTTTACCAAACTGGACCTGAGATTGTGTAGAACCTCATCTGTATATGGAAACGTGGCAAAAGAAAATCTTCACTTTTTATAAACACATTGCACTAACAGTACTGGATGAGGTAGTCAACATCCCAGCAGTGTCTCATTCATTTGTCAGTGAGATACACTCAATATCTGGAGTTGCATGTGCATCTTAGATCTAACGGTGTGTTGCACATATCACACGTCTCAAAACGTCAGAAGTCTGTTCTATGATGGAGGGTTCTCCCTTTTCCACACAGAACTCATCTTACCCGTCCCTACCTCAGCTCCCATATTAACGATAATGAGTCAACCCCTCCATTCCTTTTGTAAGGAACGCTGAGGCCAAAACATTCCCAACTTCTCCCTCGGTCTCAAGTGACAGCACTAGTGACAGATGATTGTTTTTCCTCAAACAAGCTCGGGTTACAGCCAGGACCGTTAGCGTTCATTAGACTCATTATTAGATTTCTATTGTCCAGTAAACGGAAAAAGAGGAAGACTGGCGGAGACAGACAGATCTGCAAGACGGACGGTTCAGTAACCAAAGCAGAAAATGAGAGAATAATGAAGCTAGGACAGTTGGACGCAGGGCATCCGGTGTTTTCAGGGTACTTGACTTTTCCTGCATGACTTTATTCAGTAAACAACATGGACAAATGGACAGGCTCCATACCCACAGGCAATAACGTAAGCAACATGGACACATGCACAAGAGAGAATCATGGATGTGAATTTAGTTCATTTTTTGCTGTTTAATATGTCCTCACTGGCTGATATGAGTTACTGGAATTTGTCTCTGTGATGAGGCTGTATGCTATAACAACCTCAATTCTATCTCCTTCTTCCTTTATCACATCTTCTCTTCATCCACACAACGACTTTTACACCTCAGATAAGCGAGAAAGTCTCATTTCATCTTAATTAGCCTCCTTTTTTTCGTAAGAAGAAAAAAAAAATCATTCAGGTGGTTTTATACTCATATTCAAAATGTGCACAAAAGCAGGTGGATGTGAACTGGAGTCGAGACGAGAGAAAGAGCGCGAGGTAAGAGGTGTGGGGGAGAGAGAGGTAGCTGTGAAAGAAGGGCGACATGGGGCTGTTATCCACCATTATTTGCTCCTCTTTTCTCTCGTGCTGAGGTGAAAATGCTGCGGGCCGGGAACACAAAGGCCGAGCTCGCGGCAGGTAGAAATGCGGGTCGAGGTCAGCGTGGCTTTGTGAACCACTTCAACCGGCACAGGAGGAGCTGAGACGCTCTCTGAGAGGGAGAGAGGGAGAGAGACACACATCTCTATTCTTTCCTTGCGTCTCCGCTCGCTCTGTATGTCTCACTGCCAGTTTCAGCCTCAGACTGCTCAGGGGTCGGAGGTTACCGCAGCGAGTGGAAAAGTGGAGTAAAGCCATCCTGCTTGATCTTTTGTGAGTCTTTAAAAGGACAAACATGATGTCTTCATGGTGTGAAAAAGAAAAAGAAGCATATTTACACAGTGTCTATTGATCATGATTCATACCAATTGACACAATCAGGTTTTTTTTTGTTATTACGCTGGTAATCGATAAATTTATAATTCCTATAATTATTACGACTACTATTGACTCAAACCTGAGATCATTTCAGCCTATAAATGTCCCTCAAATTAAATAGAAAAATAAACTACATTTAAATAACAAGTATAATAATCATATACTACAATTCAGATGATCTATTATCTGTTGTAACGAATTTATTAAAACCGACCGATACTATAATATAACGATACATCGTTGCCAAGTCAATAAAAAATTGCAATTCTGTAAGTATCACAATTTTATTAATATCCTGATTCGATATTAGATTTCCCCCCTTTCTGGTTTTTGTTACAATTTTAAACCTTTGAAAAAAGTTTCATGGGTAATATTCATTCCTTATATCATTTATTAAAAACCAAGCACAGCATTTAAACAACACAAACTTCAAATACAAGAACTTAACATTAAACTTGTGCAAAAAAGCTACATCTGACCGAGCAGCATGTATCCTTGTCATCCACCATAATTAAATAAAAACATGATTCACTCCTACCACACGGGTGAAAATGTGTGAATACCTTTTTGGTGAGCGAGTCGTCGGAGTCAGGTGGCATGCGTGTGGACACATGGAACATGACCTCCACAGTGGACGTTGCGAAGTACGGCATGGTCAAACCTGTACTCTTATTTCTCTGGAGACCTCCCATGAAGCCACAGTGACTCGTCAGGTTCACCTACACACACACACACACACACACAAAACGTTTCTGTCTGATGGATTTTAAAGAGCTAGAATTCTTACAGATTTTAAAGTATTACAAAGTATTTGAAAAATACAAAAAAATGCTGTGTAACTTGGAAAAATGAGAAAACATTGTTTTAGTTACGTATCGCGATTCTTTCGTGTGGAGAGTCATGTATTGATTTTTCACATAACTTTTAACTTGTGTTTGATGATGTAAAATATTGCTCTTTCTCTATAATCCTGCGCACTCTAATATTTGCTAAATTGGTTTATAATTGCAAGAAAATCTGAATTTTTTTTTCTTTTTTAATTATATTTATATAAAATCGCAATAAAAATCTAATCAGCCCGTGGTTATTACAATAATAGTGTATCGGGTGATCCCTGGTGATTCTTGTCCCTAGTAACTCTAGTAACTATGAAAAGTTTAAATGTCATTTCTCGTACAAAGAAAGCATTTCCTTCCTGCCAAGCTTCTGTTCCACTCTCCAGTCCACTAGGTGGTGGTATTGCACCAACTGCTCATAAGCTCATATAGAAGAAGAAACAATACGCTGCCAAAATGGGAGTATTTGCAGAAAATGTGAACAGTTTATTTTTTCTGCAAAAGCTGTGGTATAGTTTTGTAGTATTCGTCAATTAATCGACTTTAACTGACATTAGCCTGTTGCTAACTATAGCTAATCTAAACTTAACCAATCAGACTGCCAGACCGTGCACTATCGGTGAATTCCCCCCCCGTATTTATTCGAAATGCTGCACATCACATGACTTGAAGATGCACCATCTATAATCGCCCACCACGTTGCCATGGTTACTTGATGGGAGGGGCAAAGTGTTTAAAGATTCGCCCCTGCAGGGAGAACAGAGAGGAGAGCGCTTACCTCCCACCCCAGACCAGACACAAAGTCCTCGTAGGCCTGACTGCCGCTGGTGTTGGACAGGATGGAGTGTTTGTCCTCCTGTCCCTCCGCCACGTAAAACACAGCGATCTTGTGTGTCTCGCGGCTGTGGGCTCGAAACACAACATGTGAGTCTCAGTGCCAGCTTCAACAAAAGCCCAACACACACATACACACACATAAACGTCTGGAGACTCACCACTGTCGGGAGTCGAGGTTCTTCAGCTCTCGCAGCAGTTTCTCGTTCTTCTTCAGCAGGTGGAAGCTGCTCCTGTAGTAGAAAAATATATCATGTTTGAATTAGATCATCATCGTCGTCATCATCATCATCCAAATCACTCCAACCTCAGGCCACACCCACTTTCCAAGTGACTGATTTCAATCAATTAACATTTATAATCCAACCTGAAAGCTTGAAATACAGTACATAAAAAATTAAATACAAATAATAAAATAAGAATGAAAAAGTAAACACTTTAATGGAAAGATGATTTAATAATAAATAAAAAAATTGTGAAACCAGCGTCATGTGGACTTCTAATTAATTTTGTGATCGAAATCTGAACAGGCAAACGGACATTAGGAAGCAGATACCTGAGAAAAATATACCCTTGTCTGCTTCCGTGTGTAATATTCACCTGAAATTGAGCAAGGGTGCAGAACAACCAGCAAAATAACAGAAGAGACGTTACACGAGCTGTACATCCTGCACTGTTGTTCCCGTGTGGCCGAGCTTAACGGAACGAACATCAGAAGCTCTTATATCATCTCAGTTCCTGAATCTTGAAGAAACGAGAATGACGTTTCGAAGCTCACATGCACACATACACACACACTCCTAAAGCAATAATCACACTCTGATGATATTCTTCCAAGACGGAAATCAGTTAAACACGCATCATGTTGAGAAACCTAACCACACATGCACACTGGACTTGTCAGCTTCTCGTCGCTATGGTAACTCACACATTACACCACGCTCCACATGTGTGTCTAACTTTAGATTGGATTATACCTAACGTACAGATAAGCACAGACTTCATACGGAATGAATCCGTACAAAGCGAAGAGGTTATTTATGGTTTCCTGCTCTGAAGCGCACTACGGTGCTGTTTATTAGGACACAGCCTTCCTAATTATCCACAGCTTTGTTTTTCTCACAGGCTCCTGGAAGAGGAAACGCACGGAAAAAACACAGACTCATGCGAGTGTGATACAACAAGCTCATTCTAAAACACACACACAGCAAACTTGAACCTGATCATTTTGTTTTCCTATAACGGCACGACTCTGTTTATTTCACTCCCATCACACCACAGCAATTCACCCGCACGTTTTTATTCATTAAAGACCAACATGTCACACGCATTATCTGTTTATAGTTACACTTAATGCTGTGGAACGTCAGTAAAGCGAGCTGGTTCCTGTTTAGGCACCTATAAGCACGCCTCCCCTCTGCAGTCTCTCTTTATTCTCTGTCTTAAAGCTAAAACAGCCAAAAAACTAATCACAGCTTTACAACCACTCACAAGGAAGGAGCAGATAGCGCTGTCCTCCGAGTGTGTTACGCCGCCCCCCACGGTGCGTGAGCGAGCAGTTCGAAAAAAGATGCGGTCGGCTGGCATCACGTGGTTCGGAGGAAACACGTGATAGTCTTCGGCCCTCCCGACTGAGTGTTAGTAGTAGCCCTATTGTGGGAGCCTACTAGTGACGGGAAGGAATTGGACACAACTAAATTAGGAAAAAAAAAAAAAAAGATAGAAGGAGCGATACTCTGACAAAATGCTGAAAATATTTTGTTCAGAAACCTTGGTGTACTTTTAATAAATTCGTTGAATTTAAAAGTTAAGCCTCAATAGTAAAAAAAAAAAGAGTGAATTGTAGGTAGAGATATATACAGTGGAACCTTGGACTGAGAGTAACTCGGTCTGCGAGCGTTTTGCAAGACGAGCAAAAATTTTTAAGTAAATTTTAACTTGATGAATGGTCTTGATTACATGCCTAATAGGCACATGCCTAATAGGCATGTGCTTTGTCCGCCAAGAGCGTCACGTGACCACAACTGAGCCAAAAGTTCTTCTCTCTTACACCCTATGGGATTATGTTTACTATAACACTGTGACCACGTGTGTGTGTGCGCCTTAAAGCAAAAGTTATTATAAATGTTCCTTGTTGAAGATCCAGTTTTTAGTCTCTCTCTGTCACTAAAGCAGTGATCCCGTAAATGTGTGCGCGCGCGTCATTAGAGAGGTTCCCTGTTAAAGAAGTTTCCTGACATGGCAGTGTTTTCATTAGTTTGTGTTTGTGCACATACCCCAGCCAGAACTCTTTTTAAAGGTAAAGTGAAAATAATCTTTTTTAAAATTTTTATTTTATATACATTTTTTATATGAATATTTTTGGGTTGTGGAACAAATCATCAGTTGTTTCATTATTTCTTATGGGTGAAATTTTGATATACAAGTGATTTAATATACAAGCATGCTTCTGGAACAAACTATGCTCGCAATCCAAGGTTTTTCGAACTGCTCGAAATTTACTGTTGGGACCTGTAAGTGCACCAAAAAATAAAATAAAATAAAAGTGTAAATCGATTCGAATTGGTTCAATTAACTGAATCGATCAATAAAAGATAAATAAATTACAGCTCTAGTGGAGTCAAAAATTACATTATATTATTGGTTATATTAAAACGTCTGCTGCCCTGTCCTGCCCTGCACTGTCTTATCAGCGCTTTCCGTTCAATGCTACTGTCTCCCCAGTCACTGCTGTGCAGGTGTGAACATCAGTTCATTTGTAACTGTGGTCTGACCAAAAATGGATGCCCCACTTGTGATTTGCATGAAAAAAGAGCAGCGTGCAGTGGTAATTTTTTTTTGTGGTCTGAGGGTGTACCTGGTGCCGAAACAACGCACATAAGAGTATAAACAGTTTATTAAACAGAATCATTAATAGGGACGAGACGTGATTCATCACTACAAGCCTAAAAGTAAACAGCAGAGTACAGAACGGAAACATCCTCAATTGCTGAAGGAGAAAAAGTCAACCAACAGCTGAAAAATTCATCAATACTTTTATAGGATTTTCAAGGGCCAGTACTGGAACATCATCAGGAACAAGGTTCCACAATCAACAGTGCTCGTTACAGTGAGAGGCCTAATGAAGAGCTGAAGTTCACACTAAACTTTTTAACCGATCCGAGGGTCACATGCGTGCCGGACCACAGGGAGAGATGCGTATGGATGATGGATCAATGATACGTATCAGAACAAGCGCATTAATATAATCCGTTACTGTTCGGTTCATTCTGATATTAACATAATGTCGTTTAAGGGATCATGAACATAAAGCGTTATCATCTAATACCCACAGAGTGTGTGTGTATGTGTGCGTGTGCATGCATACGTGTGTGTGTCTCCAGCTCCCTCCTGCACTGTACTCATTCTGCCTTTCTCTTCATATTCAATGTAAAACTCCTGAAATGGTGTGAGATAATGCAACTCTTACTTTTCTCTCTCCTCTCTCCGCGTGAGTCATGCGTAAAAGCCACGCGCCGCGCTCTAAAAGGACTTTTTTGTTTCGTGCTCTTTTTCTTTCGAGTAAAGAGGCCTCTTTATTAGCCTGTTGCAACGTAATGGTCTTCATTTTGCCCATTGAAAGCGAGCCATTTCAGGAGACGGAGAAGAAAAAAAAAAAAAAAAAACAGCAGCACAAAGAGCGCGAGCCGGCGTTCACAAAGCCCTCGGCGGATCGCGGCTCTTAAATGACACCTGAACGGCTGGAGGACGATTCCTCATTAAAGAGCCGCGCACTCGCTCCTTCAGCTCGCTCCACCTTTCTAATAACGCCGGATTTTAAAGCTAGCGGCCTTTTATTCACAGCCCAAATGAAAGGCAGAGCAGACGACCGAGCCTTTAAGAATTAATCTGTCATACGACCACTCAAACACACACACACACAGTGTTACACTTCCCTCCAAGAGGACAATGCAAAAACTATTTTGCCTCAATGCACTTTGGAGCTCATGTATATCATAGAAATTAATGCCAGTACATTACTACCTCACGCACACAAAAAAAACAACCCAATTACAGCTAATCTGGAAATATTCGGCTTTTTATACGGAGAAAAACGACGGCAGCGAGGGGACGAGGCGCGAGGAGGGAAGAGAAATGCACACGATGAGCTGATGAGCTAAGAAAATGAATACACACCGACTGTTAAGTGTTGATTACACGGGACACGTACACACAAACACACACAAAAACGTTCACAACAGTTAACTCAACACACACCTATTGCAATATCCCAGTCCAAACGTTACGTCAGTGTTAGTTATTTTACACTTTATTGTTTCCATCGAGCTCAGACAGTTACCCACGCGCAGCTTCACCGTGTCCTGAGATTCCAACTCTGATGAAAAGGTGATGAAATCCGTTTTATTTCATTATGTCGAGTTGTTAAATGAATAAAATGCGGCGTGTGTGTTTACCGCCGTGCGGTAAAGAAAAACGAGTCCACGGTGAGAAGGAGAATCTGACTGAGCGCTCGCCTGCAACGCTTACAGACAAACTTTACCCTTCATTCGACTCGTCCTTCCTGTGCTGTGTGAAAAATTAACTTTGTCGCCGACTTCAAAGCGACAAAATGAATAATTAATAATTAATAGAGTTTTATACATTTCTGTATTTCATTTTAGCACATGGTGTGCACGTGTTTACAGCCAGAACATGAACTTCAGTGCAACATAGATTGTAGTTACATCAGACTGACAGGCGGTGGCGCTGGACTTAACGTTGCTCCTCAATCAAGCGGGAGACGAGGGCACAAACCCCAGATCAGAAATGAGACACTTTTTTTGTCATTCAGTGTGTGCCAAGTGTGTGTCAGTGTGTGTCGGAGTGTATGGGTGTGTCAGGATGTCTCAGGGTGTCTTAGGGTGTTTTAGTGTGTTTCGAGTGTCTTGGGAGTGTATGAGTGTGTCTCAGGATGTCTCAGGGTGTTGTAATGTATGTCAGTGTGTTTTGAGTGTGTCAGAGTGTTTGGATGTGTGTCAGGATGTCTTAGGGTGTCAATGTGTGTCAGGGCGTCTTAGGGTGTTTTAGTATGTTTTGAGTGTGTTGGAATGTATGGGTGTGTGTCAGGATGTCTCAGCGTGTCTCAGAGCGTCTCAGGATGTCTTAATGTGTGTCAGAGTGTGTGTGTGTGTGTGTGTATGTATGGTCGTGCTCCTCACCTCTTCTCCCAGGAGTTCATGCCCAGGACGTTGAGGAGGAGCCTGCAGTAGTAGAAGGCGGACTGCGGTCTCTGGGCCGAGGGCTCCGGCTGCTCCACGGCCTTCATGTGGACGTCGTTCCCGTGTTTCCCGGCGAAGTCCCACTCCTCCGTGCTCTGCTTCAGGATGGCATTGATGACATCGTTCTCCTGCTTCTCTGACACGCAGCAAGGGGGCGGAGCCGGGATGTTCAGAGGTGTTCCGGTTCTCTGGAGGCACTCTGGACTCGAAGAACCCAAATACTGTAGCACCTCGTCCAAAACGTCCTCGCCGTCCTGAAGGGAATCCCAACTTGGAATTATTTCACGGCACCGCCGCTTCGCTAACGGCGCCATCGTCTCCGAAAGAGTCTCCTCGTCCTCCTCTTCTTCTTCTTTTTCTTCTTCCTCCTCCTCTTCTTCTTCTTCCTCTTCCTCTTTTTCCACGTCCTTGTTATCCGACAGGTTGTCCTTCTCATCCTGCTCTACCGAGTCTCGTTCTGCACCGTGCTCTCTGTTGCCCCCTGCGGGACTGGTGTGTAACGCCCGGCTCTGAGGAGTGCACTGAGGTGGGGCGTAGAGCACGGCCGAATCCCAGGAGTGCTTTCCGGAAATGTCCCTGATGACGAGGCGGACGCAGGCGTCGGGGGCCACGAGACCGGAGGCCATGTTGTCATCGGAGCGGATCTGGAGACAGGAGAGCAGCGTGGAACCGTTCAGGACGAAGAACTGCAGGTTGGGCGTGTGGAAGAGCTCGGGCGCGAGATCGGCACTCTGGCAGTACGGGTTGTCGTGGTTCTCGCACACCTGACTGGTGAGGGCGGCTGGACCGCCGGCGCCCAGGGGGAAGTGAGACAGGTGATTCAACAGGTGAGACACCACCGTCCGGGCGGCGATGGAGATCAGACCCTGCTGCATACGGTTCCTCACTGAGACGGGGACGAAAACAAGAAGAAATCAGTGAGAGAAGTAAAGGAAGAGAATCAGTGAGAGAAGGGATAAAGGTAGAGAAATGATCTGAGTGAGAGAAAACAAAAAGAGAAAGAGGAGAGGAAAACCTGAGATGAATCACGTGAGGAGTGTAAGACAAGAAAAAAAGAAAAGTGCGACAGGAAAGCGCTGGTGTCAAAGGATACAATATGGAGCTAAGAAAGAGAGAACAAAGGAGAAATAAAAGAGAAAAAGGTTTGTAAGAGTAAGAAAGCTTGTAAATGTCAGAATGGAGATAAAGAAAGAATAAAGAGTTAATAAGAGAAAGACATGAAGGTAATAAAGAAGAGGGAGAGAGAGAACAGAATTTTTTTTTTTTTTAAAAGACAGAGAGACGAAAGACCATGGGGGGAGCAATAAAGGTAAAAACTGACAGTGAGAAAAAGTGAAAAGCGAGTATGAAGGAGAGATACAGGAAGATCACAAATAAGTTCGCAACTCTCCTGCTAGCCCCGCCCCCTAAGGACCTGTTAACGGTAGCTAATCACTCGGGTGTGTGTTCCAGCATTTAGCTAAAAGATGGTGTAACTGACACTAAACACTCGTCATCTCCATGATTTACACACACACACACAGAGTTTTGAGGAAGACTCTAACAGGTTCTGCGTGAGGAACCTGGAGTCTGCATGCCTGGCTCCGGCTCGGCTTCATTACGAGCTGCCGAGCTCCTGCTGTTTACCAGAAACGAGTGCAGGAATTAAAGCAGCATGGGGCAGCGGAGAGAGATACAGGAACACACTCCCGCATCACACCGAGCTGATTCAGTGTCTCACACTCCCCCTGACGAGCACCCCGCTCTCCATTAACCACAGCAAGAGGAGGAGGAGGACGAGTGACCTGCAGCGAACAACACTGTGAGTGTCCTCGTATTACACTCCCGTATCACAATAATTACACAGCAGCAGAGTTCTGCATTCTGATTGGTCAGAAGGTGCTGATTAGTTCTCTATGGGAGCGGCTCTGTAAGTAGCGCAGGTTTATATTAATGCTGATAGGTTATCTTTTTCTATAGCAACAGCTGGTAAACAGGGATGTGTACAGCGCATGCTCCACGTCCGTTTTTCTCTGAGGAGATGTTTCCGTGGCGACGGTGGAAGGAGACTCCAGTGTCAGCTCTGGAATATCTTTCGCGATCACTCAAGTATCCATGTAACTATCTTATCTAGCAGCGTTAAAGCCGTTACTATAGCGACCAGTAATGTGAGCGCACCACAGCCCTAATTAAAAATCTTTCTAAGCATATGACATGATTGAAAAATCAACATATGTGTCTGGTAACACGTGAGTGATGTCAGAGTGAATAAAGGGTAGAATAACGGGTGAATAAATACCCTCGGCGACCGGCTGCATTTTAGCCGAGCGCTCCGAGTCAGGCGAGTGCAGAGGCTCGGGCTCCTTCAAACCCTCCAGCACCAGGAAGGGGTCAAAGGTCGAACTGCTGAGGTCGGAGAGGTTCAGAGGGAAGTAACGGGGATTACTGAAACTCTGAGCGCCGTACACACAGCCGTGCAGCACCTGAAAACACACACAAACTTTCAAAACTTTGTTTCTTTGTATCAGGATTGTTTAACCGATCTGATCAGCCCTGGGAACAAGGAGGTTATATAAACGGTACCTGTGTGTGTGTGTGTGTTGTGTGTGTGTGTGTGTGTGTGTGTGAGAGAGAGAGAGAGAGAGAGAGTGTATCAGACCTTATAGATGGCACTGAGGACGGTTCTGTCTGATTTGTCTTTATCTTGTGAGAGAGTCTGAATCGGTTGCAGCAGAGTTTTCGGAGGAAGAGCCATGACCCAGTCCAACAAACACAGCAGGAGGGACACAACCAGCTACACACACACACACACACACACATATACACTTGTTATTAAGATCTAAAAAATAAACAGTGATCAAATCTATACTAGTTTACACTTTATTAACACTAATACTAATAAATATACTCATATCAGAGTATTAATGTGTAATTTATACAGTAAATGCGATAAACCCTTTTTAAAGCTAAAAAAGGCAAAAAACAATGGTGTCTTATCATCCTATAATCACAGTCAGTTACTGGATTACAAATAAATAGACCACAAAGTGCTTACCATATATAGCAATTAGGGGTGTGTCTTAATGCCCGTGAACATCAGTGCTAAAGCAGGATAATTCAGTGTGTTTGAGACTGATTATGTACAGCTGTGTGCATAAACGTGCAATTAAGTTTTTCCACGCTGGTGCGTCTCATACATACATACATACATACATACACACATTGTGTAAGTTTATATATACATATTTGTGTCATATCTTTTTGATGTGTTTAAGACGTTTCTATGATCCATCACATTTATCACAATATACACAGAACAGTAGGTTCTCTATTCAATATATTTCTCTATTGTGAAATCCACACACACACACACACACACAGACTGGAGGCGGGAATGGGACCTCTTGACCCTGGGAGTTGCAAGGTGACAGTGATGACCACTAAGCCACTGTGCTGCTCGAATTAAATTAAATGAATAATTCAGATTTATTGTCTTTATTTAAAATATAATGTTAATATTATTGTGCTGTACTAAAAAAACACC